>NC_056736.1:602392639-602407639 GCF_019279795.1 Protopterus annectens
ACTAGAAATGGTGTGGTAATTGTGGCGAGGGAGAAGCTTCGGAAGGTAGTGAGGGATGTCATCAGAATTAGTGACAGACTCATGGCAATCAGACTATAGTGTATGGATAGGGCACTTTTCATAATCTCAGCCTATGCTCCACAGCAAGGTTTGGAGTGTGAAGAAAAGAGTGCACTCAGAGAGTAGTTACAGGATGTACTAGATAAAGCAGGACAACATTAAGCAGTGTTGATGACGGGTGACCTGAATGCATTGTATCAGGACAGACAGAACAGGATATGTGTATTGTCTGGGTCCACATGGATTGAGCAAGAGGAATAAAGGAGAGGCCATGCTAGACTTCTGTCTGGCAAATGGCTTGATGGTGATCAGTGTGTAGTTCAGCAAGAGAGACAGTCAGAAGATCACATTTAAGAGCAGCCAGTATGAAACTCAGGTAGACTTCCTCCTAGTAAAAAGAGGATATTGGGGTAGAATCAGTGATTGCAAACATACCTCTCAACTGTCCAGATTTTCACAGAATGTTCTGATTTTTGCCTCATATTTTTGGTCTGCTCCTCATAAATTTTTGGTTTTCTGGCAAATGACTGGCAAATCATTGAGGATAGAAGTCTGAAAATAATGACAGGCATTTGAGTTTTAGACTTCATACCCGTCAGGAAATTCATGCTAATGGAAACCTGTCAATCTATCAACTTTCTGAGTTTATAAGAGTAATTTTTTAAAAATGTCCCTATTTTTGGGCCTTTGTTCGCCCATTATTTATTGCTTTTTCCAGATTTCTTGCTCTAAGATATTGAGAGGTATGACTGCAAAGTCACGTCTATTGAAACAGTCAGCACACAGCATAAACAACTGATTTCCAGAATCAGCAGCAAGCAATGGTGAGAGAGGGTTCTGAGGTCAACATGGCAAAGTGAAAGACCTAAAAGTTGACTGGAGAGAATGCACAACAGTTCAAGAAATTACTCAGGGCTCTAGCACCAAAAGAAGAACAGGAAATCAGTGGAGTTGAAGAAGAATGGTAGTGCCTCAAAAACAGCATGTATGATGACTACAGAAAAGATATGCATCTAAGCCAGGTATGGAAATACAGTAAATAAGAAAAGTTGGTGGTGGAATGCAGAAGTCCAAGAAGTCATCAAAAGAAAGAAGGAGTGCAGGAAAAAATGTGAGATAGAAAAGACTGACCAGGCTAGGAAGGAATACTGCTTGGCCAACAAACAGGCTAAGAGAGGAGTTGCAAATAGCAAAGAACAAAGCATCATAGGCACTATTCCAGCTTCTGGAAAGTGAATTTACACAAAGACTCAAAGAAACTATCAGGTTGCAAGGCAAAGACAGAAAGATAAAGAAGATAGTCATACAACTTTCATAAGAGATGCCAGCAACAACCTGCTCACCAGTCCACATGATATCAAAGGCATATGGAAGGAGAAGTTCCAGCAGCTTCTGAATGAAGAAAACCCCACAGAAGCTGTAGTGCCCCAGGCACAGCCTATGATGAAAGAAGAGGAGTATCCCACCCTAGAAGAAGTAAGAACAGCACTAAGGAAAATGAAGTCAGGGAAAGCAGCAGGCTCAGATGAGTTCACACTAGATATGATAAAGATGTTGGGTGAAATATGGGAGAAATGTCTCCTGACGGTACTCAGCAGTATGGAGAGAAAGAAGGATCCCAGATGAATGGAGAATAATCATACTGGTGCCATTGTACAAAAACAAAGGGAGCATTCACAACTGTAGGCAGTACAGAGGTATCAAATGCCTGTCACACTGCAAGAAAGTTCTGGATAGTGTGATTGATAAACGAAAACGCACAGTAGTAGAAAGTAAGATGGGAGATGAGCAGCTTGGATTCAGATCAGGATGCAGCACAACTGACCTCATGTTTGCAGTGAGACAGATAGTTGAGAAGAAGCTAGAGAGGAAAAAAAAAAAGAGTTCAACTGGGCATTCATAGACATGAAGAAAGCATATGACAGGGTCCCAAGAAAGATGATTTGGGCAGTCCTGAGGTGGTAATGTCCTTGAAACATGGCCAGAATTAGTGCAGGCTATGTACAAGGACCCAATGACCCAAGTAGGAACAGTGTTCAGTCCAACTGAGGGGTTCCCAGTGAGAGTGGGTGTGCATCAAGGTTTGGTACCAAGCCCACTGCTGTTCATACTGGTGGTGGACTGCATTAGCAAACAGGTCAGAGGGGACAGATCGACAATGTTGCTGTATGCAGACAATATAGTATTACATGCAGACTCTGAGCAAGAATCCCAGCAAAAGAAAGGGGAATCAAATGCAAAACTGAAGGCACATGGGATGAAACTGAGTACAGATAAGACAGTTATAATGGCAGCAAATGGGGGAAATCAGAAGAAGCTGAGACTTAAGATAGAAGGGAAAAAAGTGAAACAGGTTAACAGCTTCAAGTATCTGGGAGGGGTGGTTGAAGAGAAGGAAATTCTGAATGACGAGTTAAAAACTAGAATCAGAGGGGATGCAGCCAAATGGCACAGAGTGTCAGGAGTAGTGTATGAGAGAAAAATGCCAAAGATAAAAGTAAGTTGTACAAAACAGTGGTATGACCAGTACTGTTGTACTGTGCAGAAACATGGTCAGTAAAGGCAGAGCATTTGAAGAAACTAGAGGTGATAGAGATAAAGTGCCTGAGACAGGTAACAGGATACACAATGTGGGGCAGACAAAGAAATGAGAACATCAAAGTGGAAGCCAAAGTAGTTCTAAATGCACAGAAGGTCAAAGAGAACAGATTACAGTGGCTCTGGCACATGTAGAAAAGCAACAGACAGTCTGGTGAAGAAGATTTGAAATAGACAGGAAAAGGAAAAGGGGAAACTAGGGTATCACGCAAAGAGGTGGATGGATTGTGTGAGAGAAGACAGGTGACAGTCAGGCACGAGTGTCGAAGAAGGTAGGAGAGTGGCACTGAATCACGAAAGATGACACAACACCTTGACCCCATGTAGAAAATGAGAAAAAGGGGGATGATGATGATAATGATGATGGTGTGTGTGTGTATGTATTCCTCTCACTCTCCATGGGTTGCAAACACTAGAGAGAATGTATAGTGAGGTAGACACTTGTTTGGTTGACATTATTCGGTTGATGCAAACAGAGGGTAGAGAGGTATGCAACATCGACATTCCCCAGTTAGAGGAATATTCCCTTTCCTCAGGGATCGTGCAGTCTTGGAGTTATTATATGTAATTGGCAGGGAGTGTGGGGGTACAGGGCAGCATGCCCCACTACAGAAACACTTGTCTGTGGTTTTAGTCTGCTCTGGGGCAGTTCTCTGAGCATGTGCATAATGTGTCAAGCTTTGCTGTTTCAGTGTTCTTACGTCAATTATATGGGTGTTAGTGCAGATGGTTGTTTATATGTTTTGCACCTAACTCATGTTGACAGCCCAAGTTTCAGCTTGTGTATTTTCCAAAAAAATAAGGTGGTGTTCATAGTCATTGCACTTATGCAGAAAGAGAATTTGTGCAAACTGTGACTAAGTGCAGTTTTTGCACGATTCATGCATGCTGGCTGCACTTAGGTTCAGCCAATTCAGTCAGCATATAAAAAAACCTATGTAAATGAGATAGTAATGATATTTAAATGAGGAATTCCTTAAATCTGTGTGACAAACTTATATAAATAAGGTCTTTTCCAACTTGTTTGGGATTCATTGTCACTTTTTTCTATCCATTTGTGCTGTGCAAATAAACCTTATGAAAGGTGAAGTCACTCCTTTTTATCTACTTTCTAATTATCAAAGCAGCTTGCAGTAGCTGCCAGCCTGGTTATTTCTTATTGTGAGCTGCTTGTCTATGCTGCACCAAAACTATAGGTTCCTAGTGGAGCTTGCTGGCCAAGAAGGTCCAGGTATAAGCACAGATTAACTCTTTATAACTTTGATGACCAAGAAATTCATTTTTTTAAACAAGAAATGTCTTTATTACATTATCATGTATGCCATAGGCAACCAGACATTTATATAAATAAAAACAAACCATATTGACATAATTTTAGTTGCAAACATTATACATCATTTATAATCTATTGAATCATTGTCAGTCAAATATTACATAGCTCATTCAGATCCTGCCTTCTTTTAAACCTTGTTTCACCCCTGCATGTATTGTTTCCATAGTTCCCATTTTTTCTAAGTAATTTGCTCCTACCCTTTTTTAAATATCTCAATTCCAGTTGTTTTAGCTCTGTTACTATATTCACTCATTCTAGTATATTTGGTTTAGACTTTTTGGGCAGGCACCAGAATTAAACGCACCAAGACTTTACCATATCTAAGCAATTCTGATTCTGTATCACAGCTCAGAAAAAAATCCTTCCCTTAGTTACACCAATTTTCTAACCCAATATTTCTGACAGAGTAATCTTTAGGGAATTTTTTAAATCTACCAACTCATTACACTCCCAAAAAATGTTCCCAATTACCTCTTTCTTCCCCATCATACCTCCAACATTTGCAATCCACCTGAGGAAAAATTTGTTTGGAGTCTACATGGTGTATAAAAATACCTATGCAAAGACTTCCAAGAAAATAATCTAAAATCTTCTAGACATTTTTTCATATTTGGGAGCCATACAAATATCTTCCCATTGTTTCTTTGTGAATTACTTATCCAGTATTTCTTCCCAATCCTGTCTAACCTCCGGGTCTATATTATATCAGCGAATGCTTAAAATAGCGAACGCTGTATAATTGACCCTAATGTGTCGAAACACCAAAATGCCAAACACACAGATCAGAGATTTTTTTCCCAGGGAAAAAAAAATCGCTGATTATTAAAAAAACACAAACACAAAATAAAGTGGTGGGCTTTGCCACCCATGCCCCCCCATGTGGGGGGGTTGTGCCGCCCACACACCCCCTATTTAAATACATCAACTCCAAGATCACACTACAGTGGAGGAAATGGCAAAGGCCCAAAAACGGCACAGTGATTTTTTTCCCCGGGAAAAAAATCGCTGTTCCGTGCTTTTGGGATTTTGCCATTTCGAGTAAACAGGGTCTATTAAACAGCGTTCACTATGTTAAGTGTTCTCCGATTTAATAGGAACCCTAACCTCCTCCGACTGATTCCTATAGTTTATCATACAATATTTATATGCCCTACTAATTATCCCTTTTAACAGCAGCTTCTGTTCTAGATTCTACTAAAAACTCTACCAGTGTTGGTCTTTCACTTAGGATCCTTCTATCCATTTCTCTTTGCCTATACTTTGATATCAATCCTTGGTAAGGAAGGCAATCTCTAGCCTGCAGTCCAAATGTATTCTTCCATTTTATTACCTTTCCCTCTCTAATTATTTACTCCCAATACCTTGGTTCCTTTGCCAGTTTTCTCCAGTAAATTCTAGCTCCGTCTTGCCTATTCTTTATACCCCTAATTGCAGTCATCCCTATTGAGAGAATCTCCTTTCTCCATTCCCATGTCGGCTTAGTTCTTCGAATACTACCTGCTAATTTATGAATGTAATATTCTATGTGGCTGTTGCTATTCTCCTTAAAGGACTGCATCCAAAATCCCAGTCTCTCCTTTTGTTCGAGTTTTCCCCCATTTCATTATCATCAGCAGCATAGGTTTCTGCTTGTGTTATGTATAGGAGCATTAACTGTGTAGCTAGCTCTGAAATACCCCTTCAAATCAGGTAATCCTAATCTGCCGTGTTCTACTGCAAGAATCATTTTATCCCCCTTGACTCTTGCCTTCTTCCCCTCCCATATAAATTCCTTCAGCTATCAATTGCTATCCACATCTTCTCCTCTAGATGATAAAAATATGCCTGACCAATGGATAAGACTAAAGGAACTAAAAACATTTTAACATTTTAACCTAAATCGTCTAGATTTTGTTGCATATTTGGGAGACAAACATATATCCTCCCATTGTTTCTTTGTGAATTGCTTATCCAGTCTCTCTTCATCATCCTTTCTAATCTTCTCAGATAAAAAAGAATACTATTTAAAACTGCAATCTAACCATAAACAACCCCCCAAAATTTTGGAAGTCCATTACATCTCCGCTAAATCCATGTACAAAAAAACAACCCTTGTCCACTTCTTGACAAATCATCTCAAGAAATACCCTCTCTCTTTAACTCCTTCTTTATCAGTTCCATAGCTGATATTACTGCTAATTTTCCCCAAGCTAAGTGCAGCATAAGCAATGCATCACCATCAAAACGTTCTACTAAACCCCGGCTACTACACCCACCCATCACACCCAGGAGCCATATACCCACTCTACACCCAAGTTCACTCTAAATCCCATTTCTATCACCACAATAAAGGGACTACTTCTGAAACTCAAACCCTGCTCTAAGCTCCTGACAATATACCCTCAGAATATCTAAAACTTGCAGCAGATGCTGTTGCCCACCCTATAAGTATTCTTATCAACAGAGCCATCCAGGAATCCTACATGCCAAAATCTTGGAAGAAAGCATTAATTCTCCCTCATAAAGCCAGCAAAAATACTGATATCACCAACCTTTGTCCCAATCGCTATTATTTCTCCTGTCTCAAAGATCTTGGAAAAATGCATTCATATTCAACTGTACCACTTTCTTTTTTGTAACCATCTCCTGTCACTTACACAGCACGGATTTAGACCAGGCCATAACACAACAACTGCCCTTATATCTTTCATGGATACAGTTAAGAGTGCCCATGATGATGGGAAAACTATCGCTACCCTCTTCCTAGATCTATTAAAGGCATTTGATACAGTTTCCCACTGTTTACATCTAACCCAGCTCTCTAACATTGGACTTTCTACCCCTGCACTCAACCGGTTCTCAAGCTATTTAAAAGACAGACAACAGGCTGTCAATGGCAACACAATATCTCTCCTTATCTAAACATCTCTGCTGGAGTTCCCCAGCGCTCTATACTTGGTCTCTTTCTATTTAGTATTTTCATTAATAATTTTCATTCTTCTGTGACCCATGGAGCTCTTATTCAATATGCAGATGACTCAACTATTGTATGTTCAGCTGACTCCATTTCTAACCTATGACATAAAACTCAGATGACCTTCTCCACCACTGGATCCTGGATGTACAATAACCATCTAGCCCTTAACCCAAATAAATCTGAGATCATATTATTCACCCCTAAAACATAACTCTGTTAGATAAAACCAAGTTCACTATCTTTTCCCAAAGTAAAGCTATAACAGAAGTTGATAGCCACACAAAACTTGTAGGAGTCACTATAAATGAATACCTAAAATATGATATTCACATACAGCAAAACATCAGCAAAAGTCTTCAAAAACTAGGAATCCTCTATAGACACAATCAGTTCCTCAGCTCCTCCACTAAACAGACCCTTGCTTCCGCTTACATGCTACTCTTACTCGTCTACAGTGCCCCTCTACTTGCCAACCTACAAACCTCACTAAAAGCCAAACTCAAGACTTCTTACAGCATAATTGCCAAATTTGCTACTAACTCCAAATACTTCACCCATCACTTAACCACTCTATACTCCCTAAAATGGCTTGAACTTACAAACTACCTCTGTTACCTGCTATTAACTATAGTACACAAATTGATCTTAAAACCTTCAGACTGTCCTGCCTTCAGCTCAATATTCACTTATTACCTCCCAAAGAGGCCCCTCGGATCTGAGAATCAGCAATTTCTGTAAGTACATAAACCAAATCTTCCACCTGGCCAGCTTCTTTATTCCTAATGCATAGCCAAATTGTGTAATGCTCTACCTTTATCTATTAGAATTACCCAGAATCCTGCCTTCTTCAAAACATCATTGTGTGAACACATATCCTCTCCCTGAAATTATACATGTACTCCTTAGAATATTAATACAAGTGATAGTTTCATAGTTTCATAGTTTCATAGTATAGTACTAGGCTATCTGCCCTGGGGCATTTGTAAGCCTAGCCATAGTGATGTGGCTTTTGCCACCCCATGAAATGGTACAAAAATGTACAGAATAAATCTAGAATACTGTGCCTCTGTCTAGTAGTGACACAGTGAAGGTCCCCTTATATAATAGAATTAGTTTACTGTGCCCCTGTCTAGCAGTGACACAGATGTGACCCATGGGGTAAACTTACAATCTCCCATCCACTCATCAAGATTTCTCTTGAAGAGAGTCAGTGAGGGGCTCTGCCTAATACGAACTGGGATCCTGTTCCAAAGCATGGGAAGCCTCTGGGTTATGAATCTATCCCTCCAGCATGTCCTATTCATACTTGTGCCGAGGTTTAAGTCTTTAGCTCTCGTGGTCCTGATGGATTTGGATTTTTTGAGGTGGAGCATGTCCATCAGATCCTGATTGGACATGGCCTTGTACGTCAGGCAGAGATCACCTCTGAGCAGGCGGTATGCTACTGAATAGAGCTGAAGTATCTTTAGTCTGGCAGAATAAGACATATGTTGGAGACCCATGATCCTTTTGGTGAGGTACTTTTGTGGTCTCTCCAGCTGTTGCAAGTGCCGGGTGAGGTACATACCAAATGGGGCATCATGGCATCAATCATGGGTCTGATGAGGGAGGAATATAGGGGTACAATGACATCCTTGGATCTGGATGTGAAACCCTTCATGATGAGGTGTGCAAGGTAGAATGTTTTTCTAACCACTTTGGCAACGTGGGTGTCAAATGAGAGGTCGCTGTCTACTTGGGTCCCTAGGTCTCTGATTACTTTTTCCATACTCAGTGGGTTGCTGTCTATGTGATAATTTGTGGGTACTTTGTTTTTTCCAAAAGGGATGACTATACATTTTTTGGCATTTAGTTTAAGGCCGTGACTACGGCACCAGTTGTCCGTTTCAGTGAGGCCTTTTTGTAGGATGTGTGTATCTGCTGGTGTATTGACTATGGCGCCTAGTTTGCAGTCATCTGCAAACTTTGTCAGCCACAGCCCTCCCATGTTTGCTTTAACATCTGAGAAATAAATGTCGAACAAGAGGGGTCCCAGGACAGATCCCTGTGGGACACCACTTGTGACTGGCTTTGAGTCTGACATTGCTCCAGCGATTTTAACTTTATGGGTTCTGTCCTTTAGCCAGTTTGCAACCCATCTAGTGACATAAGGGTTTACTTTAAGCTGTTTAGCTTATCTATGATGCCTGAGTGGGGTATTGTGTCAAGGCCTTAGCCAAGTCCAGGTATGCTGTATGGACTGCTTTGCCCTCATCAATGGCTCTAGTGACTGTTTCAAAAAGTCAACCAGGTTTAAAAGGCAGGATCTGCCCTTTACAAAGCCGAACTGGGTGGGGTCAAGCGTCTGTAGGTCCCCTATGTCTCCGTTTATGAGTTCCATAATGATTCTTTCCATAGCTTTGCAGACCAGGCTAGTCAAGCTTATGGGGCGGTAGTTTCCAGGGTCTGTAGAGGCACCCCCTTGTGGAGTGGGACCACTGTTGCTGTACGCCAGTGTTCAGGTACATATCCCGAAGTAAGGCTAAGGTTAAATAGCATTTTTATGTGTGGGTTTAGCTCCTCTTGGAGTTCACGTAACACGCACCCCGGGATACCGTCAGGTCCCATTGATGCTGTGTTTTCTGCTTTGTTTAGGGTGGTTCTCACTTGGACATCTGAGATGACAGGGAGATTACATTCAGCTGGGATAAGCATTTCTTCTTTTGGGGGTGAAGGAGGTGAGAAATTTGCACTGAAACTGTCAGCCAGAATGTTAGCATTATCTGTGGGTTCAGTGTATTTTTTGTTGTTGTGAACCAACTCTGAGCATATCTGAGGGTTTCCGCCCAGGTTTCTAACATAGCTGAAGAAGGCTTTGTGGTTATCTTTAGTGTCCTTAACGATTTTTCTCTCAAAGTTTGCCTTGGATGTTTTTATGAGAGAACGTAGTTTTCTGCTAATGTTGATCAGAGATGTCTTTCCTTCATGGGATTTCGCTCTGACGTGCAGTAGCTTCCTTCTTTTGTTATACAATTTGTTTATGGCTGAGGTCCACCAGACAGGACGCTTACATTTGGTGGAGAGGGACTTGAATTTGTTTGGGATTGCATGATCCATGCATTCTTGGAGATGTCCATAGAAAGCATTTGTGAAGGATTCGGCATTGTGGGATGTGGTATCCACTGGCACAGTGGGCTTAAAGGATACCATCTCAGTCTTAAGAAGAGTGAAGTCTGCTTTTGAGAAGTTTTTCACTGTGGTCTTTTGTGCTGGGGGTGGAGGTGGGATATGTATATCCAGGGTGATTAGTTTGTGGTCAGATCTCACTAGTGAGGGGTATACTTCCGTGTGGAGCATTTTGTTCCCATGTTTGTGATGATCAGGTCTAGTATATTATCTCCCCTAGTGGGAGAGGTGACTAGTTGTTCCAGTGCATTTGAATTTATGAATTCCAGGAACCTTTGGGCTAGGGTATTAGGGCTAGAATAATGTACCCAATCTATGTTTGGGTAGTTGAAGTCTCCCAGTATGATGGTATTTTGTGATACATTCATATCCTCCAATGTCTTCAGGAAGGCTGAGTGGGGTTCTTGAGATTGGGAGGGTGGTCTGTAACATGCTACCAGTTGTATAGCAGTTTTGCCTATGGTTAGTTGCACCTGTATGGTCTCTGATGCTTCATGTGTTGTTACTAACCTGGAGGTGTGGGTGTTCTCTATGAATGTGGACACTCCCTCCCTTTGTTGTCCGCCCAGGTTTTGGGGCGAAAAGCATGATACGAGGTATAGCCTGGTAGCGCTGGGGTGCTCTCAGGAGCCTTGAACCAGGTTTCAGTTACTGCACAGACGTCGATGTTCTCCATGCTGAGGAGTGCATCAAGTGCCTGCATTTTGAGATTTAGACTTCTGGCGTTGAGCAGCATTACCCTTAGTTTTTTCCATTTTTGTTTTCTAAGGAGGTGGGTTTGTCTTTGAGCCTTGCCTAAAAAAGGCACTATGGGGGGTGGCAAGAGCCTTAGCCAATATCCGGAAGCCCAGTGGTGACAGGTGTAAGCCATCCCTTGTGAAGCAGCGTGGCTTGTCCAACATATCATCCCAGGCAGACAGACATTGGATCCCCTTAGAACGACACCAGTACTTGAGCCAATTGTTAAAGCTGATCATCTTGTCTTTGTATTGTGGTATAATTCTTGGTGAGGGCAAGATGCTGCTCAGGGTCAGGGTCATACCAGCCTGGGCTACATAATCGGAGAGCTCCTCTATGTCTCTTTTCATGTAGTCCAGGGAGGTACGTCTCAGGTCATTCACACCAGCATGGACAATGACGGAGTCATATTTGTACTTGCTTTGGAGTGACCTGAGTGCGTGTGTTATGTGGTGGATCCTAGCTCCCGATAGACAGCTCACAGTCACCTTCTCCTTGTTCAGCCTGGTCAGTGGGACATCAGTGTGTCTGACTATGGAGTCACCTATTACTAGTGTATCAGGCAAGGTGTTTGGCCTTAAGGGCTGCGATTGGTCGACACACTGATTTATTGACGTATGTGTTGCATGTGTTTTGTTTTGAGGTGGTGGATTTTTGGATGTCTGCTTTGGGAGCCTCTGTTGTTTTGGTAAGTTTTTTATTAGAGCCTCAGTATGTCTTTGTGTTTTTATGTGTTTGGTTTGCAGTTGTGGTAGGTCTATGTGGGACTGGGATTGTTGTGTGTGTGGTTTCCATCTCCTCCTGTCTGGTTATGCCAGCCCTGAGTTGAGAGAGTTCAGCCTCCAGTTTGGCTATATAGTTGCATCTCTCACATGTATTTGTGTTTGTTGGGAGGAGGAGAGGGTTGTCTGTGTACATGAGACAATTGTAGCATTGTCTCAAGATGCCCAGATTGACCAGCTGAACTGGAGACGACGCCAGTAATCTTCCACTCGACATGCTAGAACAGTATAAGGGAGTGGTATACCTTTAAGGGAAGTGGGTATTCACAGGGGTGGTAAGTAGATGTAGTGCTTTACTTAGTACGAGAGTGCTTACTTAGTAGAGAAGTACTGAGAATAAGTGCTAGGCTTATAATACAGTGAGTAGTCTGGTTATACTAAGAGTAGAGCTTCCTTAAGGGAAAATTTGAAGAACAGACTTGGCGGAGCCAGAAAAAGTTTAACCTTGTTTAACCGGTGCTGCGCTATGCATACGACCGCGCAAAGCCGTGCAAACGTGGATTTTAAACAGTGAACTACAAAAGAGCTGGAAATGGTCCCAAAAAAACAATTACTACAGCTTCTTGTGCTGAGGTCACTTCCCCCAAGGACAGGTAGGCTGCTCAAGGCTCCCCACTCCCACTGGTGAGCAAAGAAACTTCCTTCTATCCAAGTAAGGTAATGAACAACACAGGAACTACACCACAGCCCAGAATACAGCAATGCCTGTAAACTGGTCTAAACTAGTCGGGGAAGGCGGGAAAACAAGGATTATTTTTTTGTTTTTTTGTTTTTTTGGTAGAAACACACAGAAAATGCAGAAACAGTGATAAATTAGTTACACAGCCTAGCACACTTTAGTGGGCAGCCTCCACAGTTAAATTAAACAAACAAACATTTTCCTATCTACTATTATGTCTACCAAAATTCGTCACTGCTCTAAAATCTCATAAATTCATGTAAATGTTGCTACCTGAATGCTAATTTGTTGATACATGTATGCTATGTTTGTCAACTAAGTGTTAACTACTTCCGTATATACCTCTGATTCAATATTACCAATGTATGTATTCACCTTTAATCATGTTCAGAGGATTTTTTTTCCCTGGGCCTCCACTGAAAATGGGCTCTGAATTGCTCAGTGGACTTTCTCAGTAAACAAAGTGCAAACATACCAACTAAACTACAAGAAACACATAATAATTATTGCCACTTACATCCCCCCCCCCAGGTAACAACACCGCCACAATCGAAAACCTTCTCTGTTGGTCTACCATTTTTAATCAGGAAATCATTATAATGGGGATTTCAACTTAAACTAGACCACCTGCACCCCAGAAAACCCTACCAACTTTATTAACCTCTAGTTTCTCTCAATTAATACTCACCCCAATCAGAATTGATAAATATAGCAGTAAACAATCCATCCTTGACTGGAGACTAACAAACAGACCCTCTGTAGGTCATCGTACTGGCTGCTTTTCAGACAGTCTTAGTGACCATCATCCTACTTACCTACTTAGGCAGCAGATATACCCTAAAAAAATAACATTTAAACATGTTCAGAACAAAAAAAAAAATTTCTCCCCCGATATCTTCAAGTCCCTCCTGCTACAATATGACTGGACCCCTCTAAAACACCTCCACATTGACTCTGCAGTCCAATACTTCAATAACACTTTCCTCAATATACTGAACAGTCAACCACCCCTTAGGAAGCTCCATGTTAAATCAGACAAGCCTCCATGGTTAACGAAGGATAACAAGCAATTCCTAAAACAGAGAGACAGAGCTTGGTCTCAATATCAAGAGACCAAAAAGCAAACCTCCTATGAATCATAACGACAATTAAGAAAGTGAACCAAAAAAAAAAATTTTAAAATGATAGAAAAGCTTATTATACCACACTCCAACAAAATCACCAAAACAACCCGCCAAAATTCTGGGGAGCCTTAAAACAACTCCCATTCCTGGTCAATTCACAACACCAGCTCCTACCTCAAAAAATATCAAAGATAATACAGCATTGCAATTCTACTTGAACTTCATTAATTCAATACTGTCCCTCATAAAATGACAGCAACACTCCCCATTAATACCAACTGGATCAGAACCTAACCCCAATTCTTTTTCTGTCAAACTAATACAAATCAGTACCATCAAAACACTTCTACATAAATGTAAGCCCGCATCCCTCAATGCTGACTTACTCCCAAATGAATTTCTTGGGGTGACAACAGATGCAATCTCTTATCCCATCTCTAGCCTAATCAATCGGTCTATCTCTGAACAATACATTCCTAAGCTCTGGCAAAAATCTTATATCATCCCTCTGCACAAAGGCGGCTCCTCTACTGATTCCTCAAACTACCAGCCAATAGCAATACACCCACCGCTAGCCAAAATTCTTTAAAAATGTATACATACACAACTACTTGACTAGTAAATAATAACCTGCTCTCCAATTCCCAACATGGCTTTAGACCCAAGCACAGCACCATAACCGCTTTAATAAGTTTCACCAACAATATCAGTGAGCTCAGAAACAATGGCCAACATGTATCTTTCATTTTTCTTAACATGTCTAAGGCATTCGACACAGTATCACACCAAAATTACATAATGACCTAGCATCCTTAAACCTCTCTCAGCTGGCTCTGTCTTGATTTTACAGCTACTTAACTGACCGCCAACAAGCAGTCAATTGGCAAAATGAACTCTCTGCCAAACTACCCTTCTCAGTTGGTGTGCCATAAGGCTCAGTCCTTGATCCGCTGCTTTTCATCATCTCTACTAACAAGCTCAGCAATGCCACCCAGCAAGCCACCATTATACAACACACTGATGACTCTGCCCTTATTTGCAGAGTCCATCACTAACAGAACTCCTAGAAAGAACCCAAAAATCCTTCACAGACATAGAAAACCATCTCTCAGACTACCAACATATACTCAATCCAAAAAAAAAAAAAAAAACTAATGCTCTTCTCTAACTCCAAAACACATAACCTGCACTTCCCATTCATTATCTACTCCACTAACAATACCAAAAATTGAACCTGTTCAACACACTAAACTCCCTGGGGTAACAATGGATGACTGCCTAAAATTTGATAAACACTAAACACTTAGCACAATCCATCAAAAAAGTTCATATTAAGCTTGGCACACTCTGCAGATCTACGCATTACCTCACTAACATTACCCAACAATCAATAACCAGGACACACTTGCTCTCCACCCTTCTATATGCCTCATCCATTTTCATTAACCTCAGAAAATCTGATATAGGTGGCCAAGGATGAACACAGGATAGCAGCAGATTTCTTCAGCTCCACCAATTTCATTACATTGACAGGAATTAATTACTTAAAAAATTAATTCTTGAAG